>NC_061113.1:90380702-90405615 GCF_002878395.1 Capsicum annuum
AAATAAAAACCCAAGCAACTCAAGATTCAACCGGGGGTTTTAGGAACAAATTGCATATTTGGAATCCTCTCAACGTAGGCTTCAAGAAGCATCTAATATTTGTAGTAATCGAGGTACGTGGGGTTATCTCAAAAATCTCATGGGCTTTAAAAATTCATGTTTTCAAATGGAGATTTTGAAATTACGAATATGATTATGTTTTAAATGTTTTATGATATTGATTTGGCCCTTAGGCCTACTCCCAAAGTGATTTGCTATAGGATATATGTATATGCATGTATTCCGAAAAGATGTTAACTTGAAAGCATGAATGATATGAAATTTCCTCTCTTGATGTGAATTTGTTTTAAATGTTCATATAATGTAAATTGTTTGAAAACATCTTGAAGAGCATGACATGAAATGTTTTGAGAATTGATATGATTTTGACTTGAAAACGAGAAGGTTATTTATGTTGAATACAATAGTTGAATGAGAAGAATGATGTGATATTGATGGCTTGCAAGTCGGGTATGACAATACCCTACAGAGTATGACATGTGATTGATTTGAACAAAGTTTGAATGCATTGATTTTTATGAGAAAGATGGATCCCCGAAGAAGGCGTTTGAGTAAAAAGGCTCATCGCTGGAAACCGTAGTTGCCGATGCGGGTCATATGATATTGTATCCTACATGGGAGGATAATAAAATAATTGGGACATCTCACATGGGGGGATTCCCTGCGGTGTACTCACATGGGGGGTATACCGGCTCCAAATCCTGGCGGCTACTTGGATTGGAGGCTTGGCCGCCGAGCACCAGAGGTGGATTCCACATAACCGTGGAATTGCAATTGTAGGGTATTCCACCTAGCCCAATCGCATTACATTGGTATTGAAAACTATTACATTATGCCCATGTGTTTTCAAATAATTTGATATGAAACTGCTGTATAATGGCTCTCACCTATATTATGTAAAATATTATATTTCTATTTTAATTTCTTTGTGTACCAGTACTTTTATATTGACCCCCTCTCCTCCCAGGTTTGGAGGCACAGTCTAGGGGTCCAGACAACTAGTAGATTCCTTCCAAAAGATCGCAGAATCAAGTGGTGAGCGTTCTATATTTCACAAGGCCTGATGTTTGCTGCTTAATTTATCATTTATTAGTTTTGGGTCTATTGGGGGCTTTGTCCCAGTTTTCAGATAGATATTTATTTTCAGTCATGTAGTAGAGATTTTGTAGACGTTATAGAGATGTTGTGTGGAGATTTTGGGACATTATTCCCCATTATTACTTTCGCATGATTCTTGACCATGTTTTTGTTATATTGTGTATCTTCCGTATTTAGTTTATCATATGAATTGTATGCGTGATTACCAGACAGATAGGGTTGTTTCGGGGTCCTAGTTCGGGTCGTGACAAACTTGGTATCAGAGCACGGTTCATGGTTCCAGGGTATCTGCAAAATCACGTCGGGTAGAGTCCTATTTATGGGTGTGTAGCGCGCCACACTTATATGCAGAAGGCTGCTAGGCGTTTAGGAAATATTTCCCTTCTTTGTGATTTAGTTCTTGCTTCAGAGTCTGAACTGTCCCCTAATCAATGATCACTTATATTTCAGAAACACAGTTATACCTCCACGTCGTATCATCGATCAGAATGCTCAGGCAGATGAGGTCCGTCCCACCCATGGGATGCGGACCCATAATAGAGCTCACACTTCAGAACTTGTCCCTACTCCGGGAGTCCCTCTAGTCCCGACTAGTCTACCTCGGGCTCCGAGGACTAATGTCAACTATCCCCCAACAGCTCAGGGAGATATTTCAAATGCAGAATGCAGACAGGATATTCATATGCTGACACAGTTGGTAGCTAACCAGGCTCAATGATCGAAAGATGTTGGGTCTGGATCTGTTATGTCTGAGGCTACTAGGGTCGTACATTTCATGAAGATGAACCTACCTAAGTTCACTGGCACCAAGGTGGAGGAAGATCTACAGGAGTTCATGGATGAGATGGAAAATATCTTTAAGGTAATGCATATGGATGAGGTTGAAGGGGTGGAACTGGCAACTTATCAGCTCAAGGATGTTGCGAATCAGTGGTATGCCGACTGGGAGGATACAAAAGGTGAGAGTGCTGAGCCCACAGTTTGGGGCGAATTTGTGAAAACTTTCCTTAATCGATTCTTTTCTCTGGAGTTGAGGGAGGCTAAGGCAGAAGAGTTTATGAATTTGAAGCAGGGCAGTATGAGTGTCCAGGAGTACACCTTGAAGTTTAATAAACTAGCCCGCTATGCACCAGAGTTGACTAGTAATATGAGAGCCCGAATAAGGAAATTTGCATTCGGCCTTACTGATAACCTGGTACTTGAGTGCCAGAGGGCTATGTTGAATAAGGAGTTAGACTTTGCTCGGCTGACCATTCATATGCAGCAGATAGAAGAGAAGAGAAAGAAAATTTCAAAAACAAGAGAGAAAGACAGGCAAGCAAAGAGAGCCAGAACCGCGGATCAGAATCATAGCCAACCACAGAGTGGCAACTGGGAAAATAGATGGCAAAAGAAGAAATCATGGAGTAATGCACAGTCTGCTACCAGTGCCCCAGTGCCCGGACCACCAGCAGACAGACGATCTCAGAGTTTCCAGACGCATCATGGATCGAGAGCCCTAGATACTCAGTCACAAGGGAGTGTGGCCCAACAGCGTCGTACTTATCCACGGTGTGAGATTTGTGGGAGGAATCACCCAGGAAAGTGTTTTTTTAGGGGAAAAATTGTTATACTTGTGGCAAAGTGGGACATCTTCAGAGAGATTGCCCTTCTACTGGAGGAAATGCAAGGAGGACTAGGCCCCAAGCTGCCCCCACGGCTCTTCCTTCTAAGGGTGCCCCTTCAGCTACCAGGAGCGGTCGCAACCAGTTATATTCTTTGACTAACCGCCAGGAGGCAGAAGCTTCACCAGATGTTGTCACCGGTACGTTACAAATTTTTTCTCATGATGTTTATGTATTGCTTTATCCTGGGTCTACTTTATCTTATGTGACCCCCTATGTGGCTGTTGGTTTTGGGTTCGAGCCTGAACTCATTGAAGAACCCTTCATTGTTTCCACTCCTGTAGGTGATGCTATTATTTCTAGAAGGGTTTACAGAATTGTTGTGTCTATTCTTAGTAGGGATATTGTGGCCGACCTTATAGAACTTGATATGGTAGATTTTGATACCATCCTTGGGATGGACTGGCTTCATTCGTGTTATGCTACTCTTGATTGTAGAACCTGAAAGGCCACTTTTTCTTTTTCGAATGAGACACCAATTGTATGGGCAGGGAGTTCTGTGGAACCTAGAGGTCACTTTATCTCTTATCTTAGAGCCCGAAAGCTTATCTCCAAAGGCTGTATGTACCATCTAATTCGAGTAAAAGATTTAAGAGTGGAAAATCTTCCTTTTCAGTCAGTCCCTGTAGTGAATAAGTATCCAGAAGTCTTTCCCTAAGATCTCCCAGGGATACCACCTGATAGGGAAATAGATTTTGGCATTGATATGTTGCCAGACACCCGTCCTATTTCTATTCTGCCATATAAAATGGCTCCCGCAAAACTGAAAGAGTTAAAAGAGTAGCTGGCAGACCTTCTAGATAAGGGTTTTATTCGCCCTAGTGTGTCTCCTTGGGGTGCACCTGTACTTTTTGTGCGAAAGAAAGACGGCTCCCTTCGTATGTGCATAGATTATCGTCAGCTGAATAAGGTCACGATTAAAAACAAGTATCCTCTTCCTAGGATTAGTGATCTTTTTTACCAGATTCAGGGTGCTAAGTGTTTTTTGAAAATAGATCTTCGTTTGGGTTATCATCAGTTGAAAGTTAGGGAGACAGACGTTACCAAGACAGTCTTTCAAACCCGATATAGTCACTACAAATTTCTAGTCATGTCCTTCGGGTTGACTAACGCCCCTGTAGCCTTCATGGATCTTATGAATAGAGTGTTCCGTCAGTTTCTTGACTTGTTCATCATTATATTTATTGATGATATTCTGATCTATTCTAAGAGTAAAGAGGATCACTCCAATCACCTCCGAATTATTCTTCAGACCCTTAAGGATCATCAGCTGTATACCAAATTTTCTATGTGTGAATTCTGGTTAGACGTTATTGCCCTCTTTGGGCATATTATGTCCAGTGACGGGATAAGAGTGGGTCCCCAGAAAGTTGAAGCAGTGAGAAAATGGCACAGACCCACGACTCCAATCGATGCTCGGAGCTTCTTGGGTTTAGGGGGGTATTACAGAAGGTTCGTAGAGATTTTTTCTTCCATAGCTTCTCCGCTAAATAAACTGACTCAGAAAAAGATGAAGTTTGTGTGGTCTGACTTATGTGAAAACAGTTTTAAGAAGTTAAAGAACAAGCTGACTACTGCTTCTGTTTTGACCCTTCCCGAGGGTGTAGATGGTTTTGTGGTTTATTGTGATGCATCCCGTATGGGACTTGGCTATGTATTGATGCAACATGGTAAGGTGATAGCTTATGCATCTAGGCAGTTAAAGGTTCATGAGCGCAATTACCCCACTCATGACTTGGAGTTAGCAGTTGTGGTGTTTGCACTTAGAATCTGGAGGCACTATCTCTATGGAGTGAATGTTGATATTTATACTGACCATAAGAGTTTGCAGTATGTTTTCTCGCAGAAAGAATTAAACCTTAGGCAGAGGCGTTGGATGGAACTTTTAAAAGACTATGATATGAGTCTGCATTACCATCCGGGCAAGGGAAATATTATTGCCAACGCCCTCAGCAGGTTGTCTATGGGCAGTCTTTCTCATGTAGAAGAAGGAAAGAAAGAGATGGTGAAAGCTATTCACCGCCTTGAAAATTTGGGAGTGCGACTCTTAGATTCCAAAGATGGAGGTGTGATTGTTCATGAGTTAGCTAAGTCATCCCTTTGTGCTAAAGTTAAGGAGAAGCAGGTTGAAGATCCCATCTTGATGCAAATCAAGAAATATGTGGGTCAACAAAAGGTTATGTCATTTAAAATTGGTGGTGATGGTATTCTAAGATTTCAGGGTAGGTTTGCATTTCGAATATTGATAGGCTGCGGGAAAGAATCCTTAATAAGGTGCACACTTCGAGGTATGTCGTTCACCCAGGCTTTACTAAGATGTACCATGATCTGAAAACCTTGTATTGGTGGAATAACATGAAACGTGATGTAGCTGATTTTGTGTCCAAGTGTTTGAACTGTCAACAAGTGAAGGTAGAACACATGAGGCCAGGTGGTACTTCCCAAGAGATAGCCCTTCCTTTATAGAAGTTGGAAATGATAAACATGGACTTCATTACAGGACTTCCAAGATCCCGAAACCAGTATGATTCTATGGGTGATCGTAGATCTTTTGACAAAGTCAGTCCACTTTTTGCCTGTAAGGACTAATTATTCGGGAGAGGGTATACTAAGATTTATATTGAGGAGATAGTTTGGTTGCATGGGGCACCAATGTCCATTATATTCGATAAAGGTACGCAGTTTTCATCTCAGTTCTGGAGATCTTTTCAGAAGGGTTTAGGTACATAAGTGAATTTGAGCACAGCTTTCCACCCTCAGACGGATGGGCAAGCTGAGCGTACTATTCAGACCCTTGAGGATATTTTGAGGGCATGCGTCATTGATTTCAAAGGTAGTTGGGTAGATCACCTTCCACTGGTTGAATTTGCTTACAATAATAGTTACCATGCCAGCATCAAGATGGCTCCTTTTAAAGCTTTGTATGGGAGGAGATGTAGGTCTCCGATAGGATGGTATGAAGTGGGTGAGACCCAGTTATATGGGCCTGATCTTGTTTATCAGGCGATGAAGAAAGTGAAGATCATTAGAGAACGATTGAAGACTGCTCAGAGTCATCAGAAGTCCTGTGCCGATGTTCGGAGAAGAGAACTAGAGTTTGAAGTTGGTGATTGGGTGTTTCTCAAGGTTTCTCCTATGAAAGGAGTTATGCAGTTCGGAAAAAGGGGTAAATTGAGCCCTCGCTATATAGGGCCATATCAGATTTTGAGAAAGATTAATGTAGTTGCTTATGAGCTAGAATGGCCTATAATGTTGAAAAAATGCATTGAAGATCATTCCTTGGTATTGCCAGTAGAGGGTGTCAAAGTGACAGATTCCTTGTCTTACGAAGAAAAGCCCGTTGAAATTTTAGATCACCAAGTTCGAAAGCTAAGGAGCAAAGAGATAGCCTCAATAAAGGTACTGTGGAGGAATCAGAAAGTCGAAGAAGCAACTTAGGAGTCAGAAGATGACATGAGAATTAGATATCCCAATTTGTTTGCTTCGATGAAGGATGAGACAGAAGGTACTATTCCTATCTTATCTTTCCTAGTCCTTTATTATGCTTGAAATCATGTCTGTCTGTGTCCCGCATCATCATTCGGGGACGAATGATCCTAAGGGGGGGATAATGTAACGCCCTGCATTTTGGGCTACAATATAGACCATGATTCCGATGTATTGATAAATCCCGAAGCCATAAAATCCTATGCCAATACGGCATATTAATTATTTGTGTAGCATGTGAATCCATTCAAGCTTGAATTTAGACCATAGAGGTCCTTCAACTCAAGGATGAGTTGAAACTATTTTGATAGATTAAGTTTTAGTGGACATTGTAAATTATGCCAGCTTTCATCGACCATACTTCTCTGTATATGTCGAATTAGAGAGCCTACTATGTGTCAAATGATAGGTCTTCGAGTTAGCTTACCAACGAGACTAATTTTTCTAAAATTTGACAACTGAGCAAGAAGTTAGGCCTTTCAAAGTGATATGCGTCGCCTAACCAATCGCCCATGGCCACTGGAAAGCATAGGCGATAGCCTAGGCGGCACCTATATAAACATAGGCGATAACCTAGGTGGCGCCTATGTAAACATAGGCGATGGAATGGGCGGCGCCTATGTAAAGATTTCAAGTGACTTAAACACTCTGTTTTTGGGGCAAAATGGTCCTTTTCCACCCTTACTTAAGCCCTAAAACACGAAATTCAGTTCCAAGGACCCTAAAATCCACCTTCATTCATCAAAAGTGCTCAAGGATTCTCCTTAAGATTTCAAAATAAAAACCCAAGCAACTCAAGATTCAACCGGGGGTTTTAGGAACTAATTGCATATTTGGAATCCTCTCAACGTAGGCTTCAAGAAGCATCTAATATTCGTAGTAATCGAGGTACGTGGGATTATCTCAAAAATCTCATGGGCTTTAAAAATTCATGTTTTCAAATGGGGGTTTTGAAATTATGAATATGATTATGTTTTAAACGTTTTATGATATTGATTTGGCCCTTAAGCCTACTCCCAAAGTGATTTGCTATAGGATATATGTATATGCATGTATTCCGAAAAGATGTTAAGTTGAGAGCATAAATGATATGAAATTTCCTCTCTTGATGTGAATTTGTTTTAAATGTTCATATGATGTAAATTATTTGAAAACATCTTAAAGATAAGCACATGAAATATTTTGAAAATTGATATGATTTTGACTTGAAAACGAGAAGGTTATCTATGTTGAATACAATGGTTGAATGAGAAGAATGATGTGATATTGATGGCTTGCAAGTCGGGTATGACGATACCCTACAGAGTATGACATGTGATTAATTTGAACAAAGTTTGAATGCATTAATTTTCATGAGAAAGGTGGATGCCCGAAAAGGCGTTTGAGTGAAAGGGCTCATCACTGGAAACCGTAGTTGCCGATGCGGGTCATATGATATTGTCTCCTACATGGAAGGATAATAACATAATTGGGACATCTCACATGGGGGATTCCCTGCGGTGTACTCACATGGGGGTATACCAGCTCCAAATCCTGGCGGCTACTTGGATTGGAGGCTTGGCCGCCGAGCACCAGAGGCGGATCCCACATAACCGTGGAATTACAATTGTAGGGTATTCTACCTAGCTCAATCTCATTACATTGGTATTGAAAACTATTACATTATGCTCATGTGTTTTCAAATAATTTGGTATGAAACTGCTTTATAATGGCTCTCTCCTATATTGTGTAAAAATATTATATTTCTGTTTTGATTTCTCTGTGTACCAATGCTTTTGTATTGACCCCCTCTCCTCTCAAGTTCGGTGGCACAGTCTAGGGGTCCAGACAACCAGTAGATTCCTTCCGACAGATCGCAGAATCAAGTGGTGAGCCTTCTATATTTTGAAAGGCCTGATGTCTGCAGTTTAATTTATCATTTATTAGTTTTGGGTCTACTGAGGGCCTTGTCCCAGTTTTTAGATAAATATTTGTTTTCAGTCATGTAGTAGAGATTTCGCAGATGTTATAGAGATGATGTGTTGAGATTGTGGGACATTATTTCCCATTATTACTTTCGCATGATTCTTGACCATGTTTCAATTATATTGTGTATCTTCCACATTTATTTTATCATATGAATTGTGTGCGTGATTACCCGACAGATAGGGGTGTTTCGGTCCTCATGGTTCGGAATACTCATCACGGCCAGGGCCCGATTCGGGTCATGATAGATAACTAAACAAGATCAGATATCATTTGGCAACTATATGTTATCTTTGGAATTTTCATCCGAAATCCAAATACATACTACTTCCGTAACTTTAAACAACGTAGGCTCTGATACCAATTATAGGGGGTGCGGATATTTCTTAAATTGGGTAGCTTAAATAGATCTATTATAACTCTAATGGATCTATTTTTGTTTGTGCGTGGATATTTCTTAACTTCTCTAAACATTTTTATTTTTAGTTTATTTATTTTGATTTTATTTATGTTCATATCTTAGGGGTGATTAGATGGTATTTGATTAAATGTTTTACTGTAATATTCATTAGATATATATCTTCTCATATTATTCATATTATGCTAAGGTTTCTACGAATAACTTGGATAACTTGAAATTTGATTCTAGTAATTAAATGCTTTATCATAGTATTTATTAGTTGTTTGTTTTAATCTTAATAATTCCTCTATATTTTCATTAAGGAATTCTATATATTTTATATCTTTAGTTCTCATATATTCTTCTAAATTTGTTTTCATTGGTTTTTCTATTAATTGTATATTTTTCGTATCCATTTTTCAATATTCTAAATGTAGGTAATTTATTATGGTTGATGTGTAGGTTTGATATGTATGTATTTGTAAGTGTAGGTAGGTGTGGTATGTAATTTATTCTAGTCATAAAATATTTATCAAATATTTTTTCCAATATTATTTTTCTTATATCTACTATTTCTATATCCTTAAGTATATACAAAACAAGTATTTTGAATTTATCTACCATTTCGTCAGATAAATAAGTATTCATTTTTCATATGATGCTTTTTCAAAATATTCCCTTCAATCATACACATAACAAAATATGATCATTTTAGATTACTATATACTAGATTATTCTTAAATAACATGTTCTTCGGTCACTATTAGCATGGTAATCTGGATATTTTTTCCTTAAACAGCGCCTCTACTCTGGCTACTCCCCTATCACGGCTTTCTTGCCTCACCAGTTTCACCTTTAGGATGGCATAGTTCTTAGGAATTTTTCTCCTTTTCCACTTTACTAATAAACTTCTTAACATGCTATTCTTTAAATAATTCTACTATAAAGTAACTAACATGAACTTATTTTATCATATCATGATTGTCAGGAATTTATGAATTTAGCTATTCATGATCATAAATATAAATACCTATTCTGGTAAATCTGATAATTCTAGATTTTCCATAGTTGTCTGATTCATAGCTTTTCCTTGGAAATATACCTATTTTTTATTAAATAATTCAAAAGTTTTTTGTGTACAAGAGAGGGTTTTGCTTCAACTCATGAAGGCTTACCTCTAACTGAGCAAATGCTCTGCTATTTATTATCCTAAAAAGAAAGCGTGTATCCTGTTCTGTACTATTCCTAACTTTACATGTATCCTACTTAATAATTCACATGTTATAGAAAGTCAAAAATGCTATAAAGCTATAAAGGCTATAAAGCTATATAAGACAAAAAATCAAAGACTCAAAAGGTCAAAAATAATAACTACATAATTTCTTTACGTAAAGATAATTCATCTTTTCTCAATATGTCTCTTTCTATCTTCATATGTCACTTTCTTCCATTAATATCTTGTTTTCTTTCATTATTGCTTCTTTTTTATCTTCTTGCTACTGTAGCATCACATTTGGAATAAAGTTGTGTCTGCCACTACACTTGCTGCATATGTGGACATCATATATTTGACCAACCTGTTTACATAATTGTTCCATAACTTCTTCTGAAATAACTCCTTTCGTAATAGATCTTGTGACTGGTAATTCTTCTGGTTTAAGGATCGTTATGACCCATTTTCTTATCTCTTCTCTGTCATTTTCTCTAATATTTTTACAAGTAGAGTAAACCAATAATGATTTCTATTATATTAAATCCAAACTGGGGTTTGATTTATATAATTATTTGCTAACTCAGTCAATATACTGCTAAGTCCAATAACTCTCTTATTTCGGTAGAAGTCCGGTATCTATTTTTGTTTATCTCTTCTTGTTCGCATATTTCTTCAGGGATAGTATAATCTCATGTCATTCCTATCTTGACAATAGTAATTGTCTGTTTTATTTTATCAAATAATATTTCTACTGGTGCTGAGTAGAAACGGACATAGAATAACTGTCCCTTCGTAATCCTTTTATAATCTATAAATCTTTTGTGAATATCTGAAATTCTTGTTTACTCTTCTCTGGTAATTGTGTAAACTGTAGATAATAGTCCATAATAGTAACATGAAAAAATTAAGTTTGCACTGGTGCCAGGCAAAGCAATAAGTTTGTTATAGTTCTGACATTTTGTGTAATATATCCTTGGTTTTGTTTTGCTAAATCTTTACTCTGGATAGGTTTTGTATTTAACAATTTTGTAAGGTATAAATATTATCAATATATCTACGAGTGATATGGTTATAAGTCTGTTTAAGTTGATTGAGTGATTCGGAATATGTGTGTATCTGGGGAGGTATAGATGACTCTGATTTTAGTATATTTGGTGTGTATGGTTTTGAGAATATCTGGTTGAGGTTATAATTCTTTTTCTTTGGTGGTTCAGGTTTATTTTGAGTGACTATATTCTTTCCCTTGGATATATCATCTGCGCCTGCAGCTGTAACTGTAATTTCGTTAGTAATTTGAGTTTTTAGGTGTTTCTCATCATCACCTTCTAGGTCTAGTTTTTTAATGTGCTCTTCCTGCACAGTATCTTTGCTAATAGCTTCTTGTTTTTTATAGTGCTCAACCTGCACTTTTACATTTGTAACTTCAGTAGTTAATGTGATAACTCGTTCTTGTAATAACTTTATTTGTTCAAACACTTGTAATATTAAGTCTGTTTGGGTATCTTTGACATCAGCTTCTTTCATTGGTAAATTAGTTTGAGTAGCTTTATCTTGATATGTAATCTCAGAATTTCCTTCGTCGTAACTGAGTTTTGTATTTTTCTTACTAACCACCATCGAACCTGGGTATTATCTGTTCTCACAATAAATTTGTTATATACAATATATGGTTCAAATGCTAATAAATATTTATATAATGAACATAATTCTTTTCTATTTATTTCCCATTTTATTTATGTTTCATTAAATGTTCCTGAATAATATCTACAATGATGTTCTATTTTTTCATTTTTGTACCTATATTTAAGTACTCCTCCATAACTATATTCACTTGAGTCTGCTTCTACTATAGATAATTTTTTTATTTTCGTCTGGAAATTGTAATTTTGGTAATTCTTTACAAAGTATTTTTATTTTTTGAAATTATTTTTTATCTTCTTCGTTGTAATTATATTCTACATCCTTTTTAAATTTTTTCTGTAAAGGCTTTAGGTTCTCTGCTAATTTTGGTATATATTCTCTTACTTGGTTTACTAATCCTAAAAATGATTGTAATTTCTTTTTTGTATCTAATTCTTCTTTTGAATTTATTATTTTTGTACTATATGTTGTTGCATTTTTACTCCACTTTTATCTATTTGTATTCCTAAAAATTCTATCTGGTTTTTCATAATTTCAGCTTTCTTTTCACTTAAACTTATTCCTGATTTTTTCCATTATATCTATAAATTATTCTAGTAATTTTAAATGTTCTTCTTTAGTTTTTGTATATAGTAGTATATCATCTATGTATACTATACAATTACGTATTTTTTTAAAATAATTATCCATGAAATATTGATATCTACCTGGTGCATTTTTAAATCCAAATGGTAATACATTTCATTCATAAAATCCTTGTGGTACCGTAAATGCGATTAATTCCATAGATTCTTCATTTAACTTTAAGTGGTAAAATCTTGATTTATAGTTAAATTTACTAAAATAATTATATCCTTGTATTTGTCTTATTTTTAATATCTTGTTTGGTATTGGGTAATTATATGTCATAGTTTTTGCATTTAAATTTCTATAGTCAATAACCATTCTACTTTTTCCTCTTTTTTGTTCACTATGTTTATTTAATATAAATGCTGGACTATTGTGTTTACTATTGCTTTTTTGTATATACTGTTTTTCTAATAATTCATCTATATGCATTTTAAATTCGTTTAAATCGTCAAAATTATATGTTAATGATTTTTGAGTTATTATGCTATTTTTATCTATGAATTTAATTTTTATAGTAGTTTTATATTTTTTCCATCCTTTTAATGGATCTTCACTATATAATTGTCTTAATTTTTTCTTTATTACTTCTACCTTATCTATTGAAAATATAGTTATTTCTTTTTTATTTATCGAAAATACAACTAGTTCTATTGTATCTTCTGTATTTTTTATATTTTCTAACATTTGTGTAATTTTTTTCACTTCCTTCTATCCAATCAGTTTTCTTTCTTATTTTATTAATAACTCTTTTTGCCCTTATTTTTTGTTTACATGGTGTTGTAAACCACCAATCTGTTTTAGTTATTATATGTGGTTATAATTTATCTAAAAATGGCATTCCTAAGAGCATATCTTTTAATGTCAGTTCATAATTATAGATTTCTTCTATTGTTATTATTTTATCCCATATCTGTATTTTTACATTTTTAGCTTTATATGTAATTAAACTTCCTTCATTATTAAATCCTTTGACTACTATTGGTGTTTTTAATTTATCCTATTTACTTTTTGGTAAACAGTTGTATCTACTACATAAGTTTGCTTCTACTCCTGTATCTATCATAAGTGTATAATACCTATTATAATATCCTTCTACTATTATTTTTATAAGTACATATATTTTCATATCATGTTAAAACTCTTTTTATGAATAATTTCTCTTTATTTTATGTTATAGATAATTGTGTATGGTTTTACTTGTTCTAACCATTTTATTCCTAATATTATATCTGCTTTTTGCATTTCTTCTTTTATTTCAAATTCTATTTTTATTTTTCTAACTCCTATTATTATTTCCTTTTCTGTTGTATCCTTAATGTTTATCAGACTCCTTGGTAGATCTGGGCATATATTACTATTAGATTTTATTTCTTCACTTCTTACTAGATATTTTGCTATATAATTTTATTCTTGTCCTGTGTTTAAGAGTATTAAATATTCTTTTTCATTTATTGTTCCCATTATTTAATATTGATTTAAATTAACTGTTGAAGTTGTTTCATAACTTGTTCTTTTTTATGAGCTTGATTGTTCTGATTTTTCATGAGCTATTCTTTTTGATGTACTTATTCTATCATTTATTATTTCTAAATCTTCTTCTATGTCTATATTTTTGTAACTACAATCATTATTATCAATTGTTTTTATGAATTGTTCAAAAGAACTTTCTATTTGTATTTTATTAATTTTATTTTTTCCTGTTATTTTATGTTTTGTTGTTAATACATATAGATTTTTACATCTTTCTGTAAATATTTTACTTCCTGGGTTAGTTCTATTCCTGATATTTTCCAATATAATACTAATGATTTATCTATATTTTTATCAGTTATTGCTACTGAATAATTCGCACTTATTATAAATTTAAATTTTTGGTATGTTAAATTTCCTTTATGGCTGTTATTATACTTTTTTCTATAAGTTTTATAATTCTACCATCTACTAAATATAATTTTATCGGTGTATCTATTCCTTCTCTAAAACATGCTTTTATTAATATCTCTGTTCCTCCAAGGTGTACATATTTTATTGGGTCTTTACCTTTTATATCGTTTATTTCTTTATTAATTATTCTTTTTGTTACTAGTGGTATACTAGCTCTTCCTTTTGCATATCTATAGTCTATTACATGTTCCTTTTGACTTACTACGTACTATTCTTCCTTTTTTCTACTAAATATATTTGATCTAACTCTTTTCCTTTTATTTCATCAAATATATGACTATTAAATATTATTTTTTGATCTGTTCTTTCTTCATTTAAATATTCATCCTTTGTTATTAGTTTAATATCTTCTTGAGTTATTTGGTTCATTTTTATATCTTTTTCAGTCAATTGATTCATCTAATTCACTATCTATTTCATTATCTGTTTCATTTTCCGAAATTTCATATATACTATCTTCACTTTCTAATTCATAATCTATATAATTCATCTGCATATATTCTGTATTTTCTATTTTTATTTCTGAAATTTGTTTCTTTTTTGGGTTTTTGGATAATTTACAATCTCTAGCTAAATGTCCTAGTTTTCCACAATTATAACAAGTACATTCTTTTATTGATTTTTTTTTCTATATGATCTTTTATGTTTATAATTTTTTTTATAATATCTTTTTCTTGATTTCTTATATTTATATTTTGATTTTTTGTATTTCTTATATTTCTTATGTCTTTTTTTTTCTTATAATATCTTTCCTCACATCCAAATTGAGGTGCTATTTTATCCTTGCAACATGCTAAATTTCTTATTAATGGTTTTTCTATTTTCATTTCTTCTTTATATTTTTCACATAGATTTCTATACCATTATTGTAAAAATCTTATTCTTGCTCCTAGGGTATTTACTATTTTTGCTTCATCCCAACTCTTTATTATTTTTGAACTAAATGGTTCGGGTAATTTACTAAAATATAATCTTCTTATTTCTTTACTTTCTTCTCTATTATATGTTCCTTTATAATAATACTCTTTAAATCCGCATGAATACTCATCTATATAACACATATTACATATTGCTAGTTTTAACATTAAATTTTTATTCGTATCTTTTTCTTTATTTTGTTCTTGTTCTTCTGTTGTTATACTGCTAAATTCCTCTCTTATAGCTATTTTATATTTTTTCAAGATTTTTGTTAGTAGTATTTTAGTAGTTGTTGATGTTCCTTCTGTTTTATTATCAGATCTTAGTACTCTTTTACTTGCTTCGGCTATGTTTAAAAACCATAATTTTACTGTTCCTATTAATGTCTTTTCTATATATTCTGGTATGTTTGTTGTATCTATTTTATTATTTAATAATTGTTTTGACATAGAGCCTACCCATAGTTGTATTATTTTATTTGTGTCTTTACACAGTCTAAATCTAGAAAGTTGTAATTAATTATTTGTTTTGGTGTCCATTTATTATATTCATCCTTTGGATTATATCTTTTAAACTTACTTTTGTAATTATATATTGATTTTCTTATTTCTGATGTACTAGGTATTATATTTTTATCTAGAGTATTTACTTATGTATTTATTAGTTCTAGATTTTCTTTATTAATTACTTCTTGTTTTTCATTAATTTCTAGTTTTCCTATGTTTTCTAGAATTTCTGTATATGTTTCACTATCTTCCGAATCATAATTATCTGTTTCTTCAGCATCTATTATATTTATTTCTAATTCAATGGTTTCTGGTTCTTTATTTTTTATTTATATTTTTCTTTAAATTGATTTATCTCGTTTAATAATTTTTGTTCTTTATCTTTGTCTTCTTTTTCTTTTTGTCTTTTTTCATACAAATCTTTTAGCATTTGTAGTTCTTTTTCTAATTCAGCAATCTTATTGTTTTTAATTTCTTCTATTTTTCGTATTTCTTCTGTGGTTTGTTGTTTTATTTTATCTATTTCCTTTTTTCTATCTATTTCTTCATTTTCTCTTTTTATTCTTACCATGGCTCCCAATTTATCTTCTAATTTTAATTCTTTTTTTTCTAACATTAAATATAAATGTTCACCTATTTTCTTATATCTTCTTCTTAAATTATAGAATACTATTTTTATTTTTGATCCTTCATGATTTTCATATATTTTTTCGTCTATTATAAATTCTTCTTTGTTCATTTTATTTAAATGTATATAGGTTATGTTGATATATATATTCTAGACTCTCTATTGTTGATTCTAAATTTGATATTTCTTCTTTTTGTGCATTTATTAAATTTTTACTAACTCTGACAATTATGTTATACTGTAGTCTTTCTATCCTTATTTTTAATTCTTTATGTTTTTCAGATACTATTTGTTTTAATTCTTTATATTTTGTGGATTCATCTAAATAATATTTATAATATTTGGGTAGATATCTAAATCTAATTCTATCATAATTAATAAATTAATCAAATAAATTAAAATATATACTACTTCCGTAACTTTAAACAACATAGGCTTTGATACCAATTGTAGGGGGTGCGGATAACTTGGGTAACTTAAATAGATCTATTATAGCTCTAATGGATCTATTTTTATTTGTGCGTGGATATTTCTTAACTTTTCTAATCATTTTTATTTTTAGTTTATTATTTTCATTTTATTAATGTTCATATCTTGGGGTGTGATTATATGGTAATTGATTAAATGCTTTACTGTAATATTCTTTAGTTTTTTCTGTTAGTTTTTGTAATTCTTGTATATTATTTTGAAGGTATTCTAAATATTCTATATCTTTTGTTTCAAAATATTCAATTAAATTGTCTTTCATAAGTATTTCTATTAATCTTATTTCTTCTATATTTTGTTTCCAGTATTTTAAATACTCGTAGTCTATTATTTTATTCTAAATTAGTTGCTTGTTTACTAATTTCTGTGTAATATTCTATTCTAATTGTACTATATTTATATCTGAATTAAGGTTATTAATACTATAAATTATCTCTCCTTCTTCTTCTCTTAATGAGTTTTTTATGTTATATAAACTATTATCTGTACTTTTTTCTAAATTTTCTATGGTTTCTTTTATCCATATTAATTTTTCTTTTAGATTTTCCATTAGTTCTTTGAGTCAGCTTCTATAATTAATTTCTTCATATAGGCCACTTTGGTTTTCTCTAATTTTTCTAATATATTCTAACATTTCTAATCTATATAATATCCATCTGAGTAACAACTATGTATGAGCAGTAGCTTTCATTATATAGGTGTAAGTTTTCTATAGAACTTAATAAATCTTTATTAAAATAAAATACCTCTTCGTATATAATTTTTCTTATATCTACTATTTCTATACTTTAAGTACATACAAAACAAGTATTTTAAATTTATTTATCATTCCATCAGATAAATAGGTAGTCATGCTTTTTTATATGATGCTATTTTCAAAATATTTCTTTCAATCATACACATAACAAAATATGATCATTTTAGATTACTATTTACTAGATTATTCTTAAATAACATGTTCTTCGGTCACTATTAGCATGGTAATCTGGATACTTTTTCCTTAAACGGCGCCTCTACTCTGGCTACTCCCCACCATGACTTTTTTGCCTTACCGGTTTCACCTTTAGGATGGCATAGTTCTTAGGAATTTTTCTCCTTTTGCACTTTGCTAATAAACTTCTTAACATGCTATTTTTCGAATAATTCTACTATAAAGTAAATAACATGAACTTATTTTATCATATCATGATTGTTAGGAATTTATGAATTTAGCTATTTATAATCATAAATAAATATACCTGTTCTGGTAGGTTTGGTAGTTCTGGGCTTTGTTTATCCATAGCTTTTCCTTGGAAATATATCTTCTTTTTAAATATTTAAAAGTTTGTTTACAAAGGAGGAGGCTTGCTTTCAACACATGAAAGTTTTGCCTTTATCTTGTCAAATGACTTACATATTCATAAGAGAAAAAAGAAACTATTCCTACTACTATTCCTAATTTACACGTTTTACATGTAAACTACTTTCTACTTTACACTTGTCCTATTTGCAAAAGACTTGACCAAAAAAAATCTTAAGACTATTCTACAAAAAAACAAAATTAATAAAGACTAAATCTATACAATAATGGCACTTTGCCATAGAAAAGTCAAAAAGTTATCAAAAACTAGTAAATACTATAATAACTTACGTATCTAAAGTCAAGGAAACTATTCACATGTCATTTTCTTTCATAACTTTTACTATTTTGTCTTCTTTCTCTTCCATTATTGCTCCGCTGATTTTTATTTTCTAGCTGGCGCCCTTATCTTCTTGGATGATTTTTTATTCTGTCCGGACTTCCGGGATAATATTATATTCTCCACTACATCTCGAACGTTGATGGTCTGTATATTTGTGTCCAATTATCTTGCAATATCTTGTTAATAATCTATCTGAAATAAATCCTTTCCTAATTGCTCTTGCAGTAGATTGTTTTTCTAGGTTAAGTAACATCATTATCCATTGCCTAACATCTTCCATATCTGTTTGTTGTAGTTCTCTTGAATTTGAATATATCATTTGATGATCTCTTGAATAATAGCTCCATATTGGGTTTCCATTGATATACTTATTTGCTAATTCTTGAATAATTGTAGCTATTCCAATAAGTCGTTTATTTGCATAAAAGTCAGGTATCTTAATTTTGGGTATCTCTGGCTGCAGCGCAATACCTTCCGGTATAATTATATCTCTGGTTAATCCTATTTTTATAATTTATATAACTGGTTTGATCTCGTCGTATAATATCTCTGTTGGTGCAGCATAAAACTTTATATTAAATAGATTTCCTTTGGTTACTCTTTTATAGGTAGTGAATACATTATGTAATTTTTCTATAGCTGTTAGTTGTTCTCCATCTTGGGTATATACAGTATTTAATAATCCATAGTCGAAATAAGTTTTTACTAAGCTTGGGTTGGTTTTGGATAGTGCGATTAGCTTGTTGTAACCTTGCAATTTTTGGATTATATAGTTTGTGTTTAGTTCTTGGATATTTGTAGCTCTGGGGTTAAGGTTTAGAAAAGTTTATACTTTGTAGATATTTTCTATATATCCTCGGGCTATATGGTTATAAGCTTTTTTATTTTGTTTTAAACTATCTCGATATGTGGTAATTTGTAGGGGTATGAACAAGGGGTCTTTTTGTGCTTTTGGTATAAATGATTTTTCAAATATCTTATTCATGTTCATGTTCTGGTATCTTTGTCCACTAACTCCTTTGCCTGTACCTGTAATTGTAGATAGATAAACGTTATGGGTTTTGTGGAGTGTCCCAACGTCTACTTTTAGCTCTGGATTTTATTGTCTTCCGATTGACATAGCACTGCACACTGCTGAGTTAGTTGACTCATAGCTTTAGACTTCAGTTTAACTTCATTAGTCTTTAGCTTTTCTATTTCATTACCCATACTGTCTACTTTCATTGAAAGCGTAGTTAGGGTTTTGAGTATTTTTTCTAAAGCATCATCTTCTGTTATATCAGTCTATGTAGCTTTGTCTTGATATGTAATCTGCAATAACATTTTTGTTAGTACTAATTACTTCAATTGTAAATGTAAAATTTAATATATTCAATACTAGTCTCTGAATTTCTTTTGTTGTAACTAAATTTGGTATTTTCTTTGTTAACCACCAACGTACCTGTGTATTATTTGTTCGTACAATAAATTTGTGGTATACAATATATGACTCAAATGCTAATAAACATTTATATAATGAACATAATTCTTTTCTATTTATTTTCCATTTTATTTCTATTTCATTAAACATACCTGAGTAGTATCTACAATAATGTTCTAATTTTTCTTCTTCATATCTATATTTAAGTACTCCTCCATAACTATATCCACTAGCATCTGCTTCTACTTTATATAAAAAATTTATTTTCGTCTGTAAATTGTAATGTTGGTAGCTCTTTACAAAGTATTTTTATTTTCTAAACTTGTTTTTTATCTTCTTCGTTGTAATTATATTCTATATTCTTTTTACATTTTTCTATAAAGGCTCTAGGTATTCTGCTAATTTTGGTATATATTCTCTTACTTGGTTTACTAATCCTAAAAATGATTGTAATTACTTTTTTGTATCTAATTCGTCTTTTGAATTTATTATTTTTTGTACTCTATGTTGTTGCATTTTTACTCCACTTTTATCTATTTGTATTCCTAAAAAGTCTATCTGGTTTTTCATAATTTCGACTTTCTTTTCGCTTAAACTTATTCCTGATTTTTCTATTATATCTGTAAATTGTTCTAATAATTGTAAATGGTCTTCTTTAGTTTTTGTATATAGTAGTATATCATCTATGTATATGCTATATAATTAGGTAATTGTTTAAAATAACTATCCATAAAATGTTGGTATCTACCTGTTGCATTTTATATCCAAATGTTAATACGTTCCATTCATAAAGTCCTTGTGGTACCATAAATGCGGTTAATTCCTTAGAATTTTTATCTAACTTTAAGTGGTAAAATCCTGCTTTACAATCAAATTTACTAAAATAATTATATCCTTGTATTTGTCTTATTTTTAGTATCTTATTTGGTATTGGATAATTATATGTCATAGTTTTTGCATTTAGATTCTATAATCAATAATTATTCTACTTTTTCTCTTTTTTTTTTCACTATGTTTATTTAATATAAATGCTGGACTATTGTGTTTACTATTATTTTTTTTTGTATATACAATTTTTCTAATAATTCATCTATATGCATTTTAAATTCTTTTAAATCGTCAAAATTATATGTTAATGATTTTTGAGTTATTATGCTATTTTTATCTATTAATTCAATTTTTATAGTAGTTTTATGTTTTTTCCATCCTTTTAATGGATTTTCACTATATAATTGTCTTAATTTTTTCTTTATTATTTCTACCTTATCTATTGAAAATATAGTTATTTCTTTTTTATTTATCGAAACTACAACTAGTTCTACTGTGACTTCTGTATTTTTTATATTTTCTAACATTTGTGTAATTTTTTTCACTTTCTTCTATCCAATCAGTTTTTTTTTTCATATTTTATTAATAACTCTTTTTGCCCTGACTTTTTGTTTACATGGTATTGTCAACCACCAATCTGTTTTAGTTATTATATGTGGTTATAATTTATCTAAAAATGGCATTCCAAAAAGCATATCTTTTGATGTCAGTTCATAATAATAGATTTCTTCTATTGTTATTATTTTATCTCATATCTGTATTTTTACATTTTTAGCTTTATATGTAATTAAGTTTCCTTCATTATTAAATCCTTTGACTACCATTGGTGTTTTTAATTTATCCCATTTACTTTCTGGTAAACAGTTGTATCTACATAAGTTTGCTTCTGCTTCTGTATCTATCATAGGTGTATAATAGCTATTATAATATCCTTCTACCATTATTTTTACAAGTACATATAATTTTCATATCATGTTAAAGCTCTTTTTATAAATAATTTCTCTTTATTATAATTTTTAGATAATTGTGTGTGTTCTATATTGTATGATTTTACTTGTTCTAACCATTTTATTCCTAATATTATATCTGTTTTTTGCATATCTTTCTTTATTTCAAATTCTATTTTTATTTTTCTAACTCCTATTATTATTTCCTTTTCAACTATATCTTTAATGTTTATTAGACTCCTTGGTAGATCTGGGTATATATTACTATTAGATTTTATTTCTTCACTTTTTACTAGATATTTTGCTGTATAATTTTCTTCTTGTCCTGTGTTTAAGAGTATTAAATATTCTTTTTCATTTATTGTTCCCGTTATTTAATATTGATTTAAATTGACTGTGGAAGTTGTTTCATAATTTGTTATTTTTGATGAGCTTCATAATTCTAGTTTTTCATGAGCTATTCTTTTTGTTGTGCTTATTCTATCTTTTATTATTTCTAAATCTTCTTCTATATCTATGTTTTTGTAACTATAATCATTATTATCAATTATTTTTACAAATTGTTCAAAAGGACTTTTTATTTGTATTTTATTAATTTTATTTTTTCCTATTATTTTATGTTTTGTTGTTAATACATATAGATTTTTACATCTTGCTGTAAATATTTTACTTCCTGGGATTAGTTCTATTCCTGATATTTCCAATATAATATTAATAATTTATCTATATTTTTATCTATTATTGCTACTGAATAATTCACACTTATTATAAATTTAAATTTTTGGTATATTAAATTTCCTGTTATGGCAGTTATTATACTTTTTTCTATAGGTTTTATAATTCTATCATCTGCTAAATATAATTCTATTGGTGTATCTATTCCTTCTCTAAAACATGCTTTTATTAATATTTCTGTTCCTTCAAGGTGTACATATTTTATTGGGCCTTTACTTTATATATCGTTTATTTTTTTTATTAATTATTCTTTTTGTTACTAGAGATATACTAGCTCTACTTTTTGCATATCTACAGTCTATTACATGTACCTTTTGGCTTACTACGTAGTATTCTTCCTTTTTTCTACTAACTATATTTTTTATTGTTGGTATTTTAAATATTTTTTCTACACTTAAGTCTAACTCTTTTCCTTTTATTTCATCAAATATATTACTTTCAAATATTATTTTTTGATCTGTTCTTTCTTTATTTAAATATTCTTCCTTTGTTATTATTTTTATATCTTCTTCAGTTGTTTGGTTCATTTTTATTTCTTCTTCAGTCATTTGATTCATTTAATTCACTATCTATTTCATTATCTGTTTCATTCTCCGAAATTTCATATATACTATCTTAACTTTCTAATTCATAATCTATATAATCTATCTGCATATATTCTGTATTTTCTATTTATATTTCTGTTATTTGTTCATTTTTTGGGTTTTCTGGTAATTTACAATCTCTAGCTAAATATCTTAGTTTTCCACAATTATAACAAGTACATTCTTTTATAGATTTCTTTTTTCTATATGGTCTTTTATGTTCATAATTTTTTACATAATATCTTTTTCTTGGTTTCTTATATTTATATTTTGATTTTTTGTATTTCTTATATTTATTATGCCTTTTTCTTTTTCTTATAATATCTTTCTTCACATCCAAATTGAGGTGCTATTTTATCTTTGTAACATGCTAAATTTCTTATTAATATTTTTTTTATTTTTATTTCTTCTCTATATT
The DNA here is from genome assembly GCF_002878395.1 of Capsicum annuum. NCBI lineage: Eukaryota > Viridiplantae > Streptophyta > Magnoliopsida > Solanales > Solanaceae > Capsicum > Capsicum annuum. The sequence continues at coordinate 90,403,956 of NC_061113.1, forward strand.
TTTTACATAGATTTCTATACCATTGTTGTTAAAATTTTATTCTTGCTCCTAGGGTATCTACTATTTTTTATTCATCCCAACTCTTTATTATTTTTGAACTAAATGGTTCGGGTAATTTACTAAAATATGATCTTCTTAATTCTTTACTTTCTTCTATATTGTATGTTCCTTTAAAATAATATTCTTTAAATGCGCACGTATACTCATCTATATAACACATATTACATATCGCTTGTTTTAACATTAAATTTCTATTTATATCTTTTCCTTCATTTTGCTCTTCTTCTTCTGTTGTCATACTGCTCAATTCATCTCTATCTATTTCATATTTTTTCAATATTTTTATTGGTAGTATTTTAGTAGTTGTTGATGTTCCTTCTGTTTTATTATCAGATCTTAGTACTTTTTTACTTGCTTCGGCTAAGTTTAAAAATCATAATTTTACTGTTCCTATTAATCTCTTTTCTATATATTCTGGTATGTTTGTTGTATCTATTTTATTATCTAATAATTGTTTTGACATATATCCTACCCATAGTTGTATTGTTTTATTTGTGTCTATTATGCAGTCTAAATCTAAAAAGTTGTAATTAATTATTTGTTTTGGTGTCCATTTATTATATTCATCCTTTGGATTATATCTTTTAAACTTATTTTTGTAATTATAGGTTGGTTTTCTTATTTCTGATTTACTAGGTATTATATTTTTATGTAGAGTATTTACTTCTGTATTTATTAGTTCTAGATTTTCTTTATTAATTACTTCTTGTTTTTCATTAATTTCTAGTTTTCCTATGTTTTCTAGAATTTCTGTATATGTTTCACTATCTTTCGAATCATAATTATCTGTTTCTTCAGCATCTATTGCATTTATTTCTAATTCACTGGTTTCTGATTCTTTATTTTTTATTTCTAACTTTTCTTTAAATTGATTTATCTCGTTTAATAATTTTTGTTCTTTATCTTTGTCTTCTTTTTATTTTTGTCTTTTTTCATATAAATCTTTTAGCATTTGTAGTTCTTTTTCTAATTCAGCAATTCTACTGTTTTTAGTTTCTTCTATTTTTTGTATTTCTTTTGTGGTTTGTTGTTTTATTTTATCTATTTCATTTTTCTATCTATTTCTTCTTTTTCTGTTTCTATTCTTACCATGGCTGCCAACTTATCTTCTAATTTTAATTCTTTTTTTTCTATCATTAAATATAAATGTTCACCTATTTTCTTATATCTTCTTCCTAAATTAGAGAATACTATTTTTATTTTTGATCCTTCGTGATTTTCATATGTTTTTTCATCTATTATAAATTCTTCTTTGTTCGTTTTATTTAAATGTACATAGGTTATGTTGATGTATCTATTCTAGACTATCTATTGTTGATTCTAAATTTGATATTTCTTCTTTTTGTGCATTTATTGTGTTAGTACTAACTCCGACAATTATGTTATACTGTTGTCTTTCTATCCTTATTTTTAATTCTTTATGTTTTTCAGATATTATTTGTTTTAATTCTTTATATTTTTGTAATTTCTGTATGTTATTCATCTAAAAAATATTTATAATATTTTGGTGGATATCTAAATCTAATTTTATCATAATTAATAAATTAATCAAATAAATCCAAATATGTACTACTTCTGATAACTTTAAACAACATAGGCT
>NC_061113.1:90408615-90426663 GCF_002878395.1 Capsicum annuum
AGCCTATGTTGTTTAAAGTTATCAAACTTCTAATAACTTTGATACTATGATTGGTATCAAAGCCTATGTTGTTTAAAGTTATCGAAAGTTGTATATATTTGGATTTATTATTTAATTACAAAAATACAAAGAATTAAAACAAATAATATCTGAAAAACGTAAAGAATTAACAATAAAGATAGAAAGACTACAATATAACATAATTGTCGGAGTTAGTAAAAACTCAATAAATGCACAAAAAGAAGAAATATCAAATTTAGAATCAACAATAGATAGTCTAGAATATATTTATCAATATAACCTATATACATTTAAATAAAATGAACAAAGAAGAATTTATAATAGATGAAAAAACATATGAAAATCATAAAGGATTAAAAATAAAAATAGTATTCTCTAATTTAGGGAGAAGATATAAGAAAAAGGTGAACATTTATATTTAATGTTAGAAAAAGAAGAATTAAAATTAGAAGATAGGTTGGCAGCCATGGTAAGAATAGAAAGAGTAAACGAAGAGATAGACAGAAAAAAGGAAATAGATAAAACAAAACAACAAATCACAGAAGAAATATGAAAAATAGAAAAAACTAAATATCGTAGTATTGCTGAATTAGAAAAAGAACTACAAATGCTAAAAGATTTATATGAAAAAAGACAGAAAGAAAAAGAAGAAAAAGATAAAGAACAAAAATTATTAAACGAGATAAATCGATTTAAAGAAAAATTAGAAATAAAAAATAAAGAACCAGAAACCAGTGAATTAGAAATAAATACAATAAATGCTGAAGAAACAGATAATTATGATTTGGAAGATAGTGAAACATATATAGAAATTCTAGAAAACATAGGAAAACTTGAAATTAATAAAAAACAAGAAGTAATTATTAAAGAAAATCTAAAACTAATAAATACAGAAGTAAATACTCTAGATAAAAATATAATACCTAGTACATCAGAAATAAGAAAACCAACATATAATTACAAAAGTAAGTTTAAAAGATATAATCCAAAGGATGAATATAATAAATGGATACCAAAACAAATAATTAATTACAACTTTTTAGATTTAGACTGTGTAATAGACACAAATAAAACAATACAATTATGGGTAGGATATATGTCAAAATAATTATTAGATAATAAAATAGATACAACAAACACACCAGAATATATAGAAAAGACATAATATGAATAGTAAAATTATGGTTTTTAAACCTAGCCGAAGCAAGTAAAAAAGTACTAAGATCTGATAATAAAATAGAAGGAACATCAACAACTACTAAAATATCACCAACAGAAATATTGAAAAAATATGAAATAGTTATAAGAGATGAATTTAGCAGTATGACAACAAAAGAAGCAAAACAAAATAAAATAAAAGATATAAATAGAAATTTAACGTTAAAACTAGCAATATGTAATATGTGTTATATAGATGAGTATACGTGCACATTTAAAGAATATTATTTTAAAGGAACATATAATATAGAAGATAGTAAAGAAATAAGAAGATTATATTTAGTAAATTACCTGAATTATTTAGTTCAAAAATAATAAAGAGTTGGGATGAAGAAAAAATAGTAGATACCTTAGGAGCAAGAATAAAATTTTTACAACAATGGTATAGAAATCTATGTGAAAAATATAGAGAAGAAATAAAAATGGAAAAAACATTAATAAGAAATTTAGCATGTTGCAAAGATAAAATAGCACCTCAATTTGGATGTGAAGAAAGATATTATAAGAAAAGAAAAAAGACAAGAAATATAAGAAATACAAAAAATTAAAATATAAATATAAGAAACCAAGAAAAAGATATAGTGTAAAAAATTATAAACATAAAAGACCATATAGAAAAAAGAAATCTATAAAAGAATGTACTTGTTATAATTGTGGAAAACTAGGACATTTAGATTGAGATTGTAAATTACCAAAAAACCCAAAAAATAAACAAATATCAGAAATAAAAATAGAAAATACAGAATATATGCAGATTGAGTATTTAGATTATGAATTAGAAAGTGAAGATAGTATAAATGAAATTTCGAAGAATGAAACAGATAATGAAATAGATAGTGAATTAGATTAATCAAATGACTGAAGAAGATATAAAAATGAACCAAATAACTGAAGAAAATATAAAAATAATAACAAAAGAAGAATATTTAAATGAAGAAGGAACAAATCAAAAAATAATATTTGACAGTAATATATTTGACGAAATAAAAAGAAAAGAGTTAAACTTAAGTGTAGAAAAAATATTTAAAATACCTACAATAAAAAATAAATTTAGTAGAAAAAAGGAAGAATAATATGTAGTAAGCCAAAAGGAACATGTAATAAACTGTAGATATGCAAAAGGTAGAGCTAGTATACCACTAGTAACAAAAAGAATAATTAATAAATAAATAAACGATATAAAAAATAAAAACCCAATAAAATATGTACACCTTGGAGGAACAGAAATATTAATAAAAACATGTTTTATAGAAGGAATAGATACACCAATAGAATTATATTTAGCAGATGATAGAATTATAAAACCTATAGAAAAAAGTATAATAACTGCCATAAAAGGAAATTTAATATATCAAAAATTTAAATTTATAATAAGTGCGGATTATTCAGTAGCAATAATAGATAAAAATATAGATAAATCATTAGTATTATATTGGAAAATATCAGGAATAGAACTAATCCCAAGAAGTAAAATATTTACAGCAAGATGTAAAAATCTATATGTATTAAAAACAAAACATAAAATAACAGAAAAAATAAAATTAATAAAATACAAATAGAAAGTTCTTTTGAACAATTCGTAAAAACAATTGATAATAATGATTATAGTTACAAAAATATAGACATAGAAGAAGATTTAGAAATAATAAATGATAGAATAAACAAAACAAAAAGAATAGCTCATGAAAAACCAGAATCATCAAGCTCATAAAAAAGAACAAGTTATAAAACAACTTCAACAGTTAATTTAAATCAATATTATATAATAGGAACAATAAATGAAAAAGAATATTTAATACTCTTAAACACAAGGCAAGAAGAAAATTATATAGCAAAATATCTAGTAAAAAGTGAAGAAATAAAATCTAATAGTAATATATGTCCACATCTACCAAGGAGTCTAATAAACATTAAAGATATGGCAGAAAAGGAAATAATAATAGGAGTTAGAAAAATAAAAATAAAATTTGAAATAAAGGAAGATATGCAAAAAGCAGACATAATATTAGGAATAAAATGGTTAGAACAAGTAAAACCAAACAATATAGAACACACATAATTATCTATAACATATAAGAAAAATAAATTATTCATAAAAAGAGCTTTAACATGATATGAAAATATATGTACTTGTAAAAATAATAATAGAAGGATATTATAATAGGTATTATACACCTATGATAGATACATGAGCAGAGGCAAACTTATGTTGATACAACTGTTTACCAGAAAGTAAATGAGATAAATTAAAAACAACAATAGTAGTCAAGGGATTTAATAATGAAGGGAGCTTAATTACATATAAAGCTAAAAATGTAAAAATACAGATATAGAATAAAATAATAACAATAGAAGAAATCTGTAATTATGAATTGACATCAAAAGATATGCTTTTAGAAATGCCATTTTTAGATAAATTATACCCATATATAATAACTAAAAAAGATTGGTGGTTTACAACACCATGTAAACAAAAAGTAAGGGCAAAAAGAGTTATTAACAAAAGAAGAAAGAAAACTGATTGGATAGAAGGAAGTGAAAAAATTCCACAAAAGTAAGAAATATAAAAAATACAGAAGACACAGTAGAACTAGTTGTATTTTTGATAAATAAAAAAGAAATAACTATATTTTCAATAGATAAGGTAGAAATAATAAAGAAAAATTAAGACAATTATATAGTGAAGATCCATTAAAAGGATGGCAAAAACATAAAACTACTATAAAAATTAAATTCATAGATAAAAATAGCATAATAACTCAAAAATCATTAACATATAATTTTGACGATTTAAAAGAATTTAAAATGCATATAGATAAATTATTAGAAAAACAGTATATACAAAAAAGCAATAGTAAACACAATAGTCCAGCATTTATAGTAAATAAACATAGTGAACAAAAAAGAGGAAAAAGTAGAATGGTTATTGATTATAGTAACCTAAATGCAAAAACCATGACATATAATTACCCAATACCAAACAAGATATTAAAAATAAGACAAATACAAGGATATAATTATTTTAGTAAATTTGATTGTAAATCAAGATTTTACCACTTAAAGTTAGATTAAAATTCTAAGGAATTAACCGCATTTACGGTACCACAAGGACTTTATGAATGGAACGTATTACCGTTTGGATATAAAAATGCACCAGGTTGATACCAATATTTTATGGATAGTTATTTTAAACAATTACCTAATTGTATAGTATATATAGATGATATACTACTATATACAAAAACTAAAGAAGAACATTTAAAATTATTAGAACAATTTACAGATATAATAGAAAAATCGAGAATAAGTTTAAGTGAAAAGAAAGCCTAAATTATGAAAAACAAGATAGAGTTTTTAGGAATACAAATAGATAGAAGTGGAGTAAAAATGCAAAACATGTAGTACAAAAAATAATAAATTCAAAAGAAGAATTAGATACAAAAAAGAAATTACAATCATTTTTAGGATTAGTAAACCAAGTAAGAGAATATATACCAAAATTAGCAGAAAACCTAAAGCCTTTATAGAAAAAAATTTAAAAAGGATATAGAATATAATTATAACGAAGAAGATAAAAAACAAGTTCAGAAAATAAAAATACTTTGTAAAGAATTACCAAAATTACAATTCCCAGACAGAAATAAAAAATTTATATATATAGTAGAAGCAGATACTAGTGAATATAGTTATGGAGGAGTATTTAAATATAGATATGAAGAAGAAAAATTAGAACATCATTGTAGATACTACTCAGGTACGTTTAATGAAACAGAAATAAAATGAGAAATAAATAGAAAAGAATTATGTTCATTATATAAATGTTTATTAGCATTTGAGATATTTATTGTATACAATAAATTTATTGTACAAACAGATAATACACAGGTACGTTGGTGGTTAACAAAGAAAATATAAAATTCAGTTACAACGAAAGAAATTTGGAGACTAGTATTGAATATATTAAATTTTACATTTACAATTGAAGTAATTAGTACTAACAAAAATGTTATTGCAGATTACATATCAAGACAAAGCTACACAGACTGATATAATAGAAGATGATGCTTTAGAAAAAATACTCAAAACCCTAACTACATTTTCAATGAAAGTGGACAGTATGGGTAATGAAATAGAAAAGCTAAAGACTAATAAAGTTAAACTGAAGTCTAAAGCTATGAATCAGCTAACTCAGCGGTGTGCAGAGCTATGTCAATCGAAAGACAATAAAATTCCAGAGCTAAAAGGAGACGCTGGGACACTCCATAAAACCGATAAAATTTATCAATCTACAATTGCAGGTACAAGCTAAGGAATTAGTGGAAAAAGATACCAGTACATGAACATGAATAATATATTTGAAAAACCATTTATACCAAAAGTACAAAATGTAACACCCCAATTTGCTGAACCGAAATGCTACACGGTGCTTATAACCCCAAAGGACCACAAGCTAACCCATGACTAATATCTGTACCTGTATACTGCAAATCATGATATAATAATGCGGAATACATAGAACTGTAAGGCCATAAGGTTCAACTGAATACAATCATGAGGGTGAAAATACCCAAAACAACTCAATCTGAACATAAATCTGAAAGCCTCTAAACTATCTGAATAAGGAGTTAAAGGAACATGTCTCCAAATAACTCCGTAAAACTGAACTGAAGAAATAAATAGATGAATCAAATTACAATATCCTCAAATCAATGAGGACTCACTGTGTCTCTGCGACTGGAATGCTACCGCTATTGCTGGGCTGAAGCTCGTGTCTCGGAACCTATGGTGTAACATGAAAATAAAGCACCATAGTGCAAATGAGTCAGTACAACTGGAGTACTGAGTATACGAGGAAGGTAGGCTAAACATAAAGGGTTTCATGCATGAACAACACTGACTGACTAATATGAACGTGGGAGTACAAACACACATATATAGAAACTGGGACTGTGAATACGTGATAGCATGACCTGTAAGATAATACATGGTTTGCTGATAACTTTCATGACTGATACTGAAACTGATAACATGGACGACTGCATCTGACAGTCCTGTATATACTGAAATCTGAAGAACACCCTGAGTTCTTTTACTGAGACTGATACTGAAACTGTGGGAAGTAGTGTTTAACCGACATGCCCCATGTATGCCGTTATGGCTAAGCTAGGGTTCAATCTCTGCCCCAACTGAAGGGGTGTCAACACCATGCCACGGGTAAGGACAGCCTGTGAGTGACCCTTATCTGGCGGGTACTCGATGAGAATGGTGGGAACCCTAAACTGATGGGTTAAGCCACCTTATCAACCCTAATCTAACGGGTTAAGATGTATCAACCTACGCTGGCTACGTAGTTCTGGAACACAAGGATGACTACTAAGAATCACACCCTAAACTGGCGGGTGAATTCCCATCCTTGGGTTCACTCGGTGGTAACCTCTACTCCCATCTAGAGGGACTGGACATGAATAACTGACTGTGCATGACTTAATCTTACTGAATTTCGTTGATTGGTGGAATATTTCTGATATCTGACAATTGACTAAGATCATGAGGTTTTTCCTGAGTCACATGACTGACTGAAGTCTATAGAATCATAGCTTTGAGTTTGGATATCGTGAAACATGACATGGATCTAGGTATACAGCTATAGTTTTCGAGTACAAGTACCCCCAGAACTTGATGGAAGGAAACTAACACACATGACTGACTTGACCATAAGAGTAGAGTCCATAATTTATAATATCATAAGTAGAGATCTCATACTAAGCATGGTTACACAATGTATTGCATGGAAAGGATTTCATATCACATGGAAGTACTTGCACAATCTTAATATCATGTTCATTGCATAATCATATTAGCAACACATACCAATAACATGGAAGTTCATGTGGATTGCATGGCTATCATACATCTTGTTCATAAGTAGGATTTGCAAGTAAACATAGCATAATCTCATAAGAATAGTTCATGAGTATTCCAACAACATTTACAAGGCACATTATCAACATAGAAGTCATTGGAACGTAAGGGCATATCATGAATCCTTCACTTAGTCACAATTTAGCTATATTGCATGTTTTCTAGTTTCTTAGGCCTTTTATCAAACACCTTACATGCACATCTTAAGCATAGGTGAAATCATCAAATTATACATCATGAACAACCAAATTTACATGTTTCCAACTCATATGATATCATGAAATTAAAAAAAAACATATAAAGATTTCATCTTGCGAATCACCCAATATTAACAACATGATCATCAACACCCAACAATATAGAAATCATACTTTATAATGAAAAAGAGGGTTTTTGAGCTTTATGGATGAAAGGGATCCATAAATCAACTCACGCATACCTTAAAAGGAAGATTCTTGATGATTGATGGAGGAATTTCCTTGAAATCGGATCTTCAAGCTTAGTTACGCAACCCTAGTTGTTTTTCTCTTTTAGTGCTTTTGGATGATGAGCTTTGAGATGATAATAGGGTTGTAATATGTTTAGAAGCTATATATTTCGTAGGGTTAAGTTTTGGGACGTGTAAGGAGTGTTAAAAGACTTAATTACCCTTAAAATAACTCAAAACGGAGTGTTTTTAACACCTGGAATTGACTTAGGCGGCGCCCAAGTGATTGTCTAAGCTAGGTTAAGCGGTGCCTAACCAATCGCCCATGCCTGGGTTGGGCGGCGCCTAACCAATCGCCTATGCTTATTGTCTCTCACAAAAATGGGCATAACTTTTCGCTCGAGTATTGAATTAAGGCAAAATTGGTATCGTTGAAAAGCTAATTCGGTTCTCTACAATCTGGTGGATCTAAATCAGCCAACATACCATATTAACATAGAGTTATACTTGTTCAAATATGACCCTTGCAAAATCGAACACTAAAACTTGATGGATTCAAAAACTCTTAGCTTGTATTACCTTAAGTGACTCATATAAACATGCTTAATGCATCATAAGCTATCCTATCACTAGGATATTCATTGTAAGTCATGTACTCAAGTATGAATCACAGGATAGGAGACTTCATACGTAGGAATACTTATTTACTTCTTATCTTAGAAATATGCAAGGTATTACAATATCCACCCCTTGGGAACATTCGTCCTCGAATGAGAATTTACTGAGAAGGGATACAAGATAATAGAACCTAAACTGAACATAAAGAACTTAAACTTGATCTCATGACTGACATGCTAAACATACTGGAATCGTGCACATCTGATGCACGAACAACTGACACATGAATGCATGACTGAGTATGAAACGGTTAATACGTACCAAGTTTATACTAGAAACATGAATGTGAAACTGAATAAGCTTAAGGAGAACTGTTACCTTGAGCTTGATCTAAATTGGCGGGGAAGAGGTGAGGATACTTGGTACGCATATCTGCTTCTGCTTCCCAAGTAGCTCCCTCATGAGACTGATTTCGCCAAAGAACATTGACTAGAGGGACTTCTTTGTTCTTTAATCTATGAGTCTGATAATCTAAGATTTTGACTGGAATCTCTTCATAGGAGAGGTTGTTCTGAATGTCGATGCTCTGAATAGGGACAACAACAGCTGGGTCACCTATGCACTTCTTTAGCACAAAGACATGGAAGACTGGATGGACTGAGGCTAGATCTGAAGGCAACTCAAATTCATAAGCTACCTTGCCAAAGCGACAAAGAATTCTGAAGGGACCGACATATTGGGGACTGAGTTTCCCTTTCTTGCCGAACCTCTTCACTCCCTTTATGGGAAAGATCTTAAGACAGATATAGTCATTGACCTCGGACTTGAGATCCTTTCTACGAACATCTGCATAGGACTTCTATCGGCTCTGAGCAGCCCAGAGTCTCCCTCTGATCAACTGAACTTTCTCTAAGGCGTCGAATACTAAGTTAGGATCTATGATTGAGGCCTCACTAACTTCAAACCAACCAATCAGAGATCTACATCTCCTACCATAGAGAGCTTCAAATAGAGCCATCTGAATACTAGAATGATAGCTACTGTTGTATGCAAGCTCAATCAAGGCAAGTAGTCGTCCTAACTTTCCTTGAAGTCAATTACACACGCCCTTAACATATCTTCAAGAGTCTGAATGGTCCTCTCTGCTTGACCATCTGTCTGAGGATGAAATGCTGTGCTGAGATGGACTTGGGTACCAAGACCCTTTTGGAATAATTTCCAAAAGTGAGAAGTGAACTGGGTACCTCTGTCTGAGATGATAGATAGTGGAACACCGTGTAATTTGACTAACTCCCTGATATAGAGTTTGGCATAATCCTTAGCGGAATAAGAAGTACGAACAGGAAGGAAATGAGATGACTTGATCATTCTATCTATAATGACCTAGATTGAATCATGCTGATGACAAGTTCTAGGCAAACCTGTCACGAAGTCCATGTTCACTTCTTCCCACTTCCAAGTAGGAATAGTGAACTCTTGCATGGAACCACTAGGTTTCTGATGCTCTATCTTAACCTGCTGACATGTAGAGCACTTAGCCACAAACTCTGCAACATCTTTCTTCATCCCACTCCACCAATAGATCTCCCGCATGTCGCGGTACATCTTAGTGGCCCCTGGATGAATAGAGTATAGCGCACCATGCACTTTTGCAAGAATTCGTTGCCTCAATTCATCTACACCTGGAACACATAGACGACCCTGATAACGAAGAACACCATCTCTCCCTTGGGAGAAAACATCGACTTTTTAATTCTGAACTGACTCTTTGAGCTTGACAAGGCTAAGATCCCTGTCTTACTTCTCTTTTACCTCAAAAACTAGAGATGACCCTGAACTACTATGAACACATACACCATCCTCTGAAGAATCGACTAAGCGAATGCCTAGTCTGCTGATGGATCTCCTGAGCTATCTTTTTCTTACTATACTCAACGTGAGAAATACTACCCATGGAGAGTTGACTAAGAGCGTTGGACACAACATTGGCCTTGCCCGGATGATAAAGAATACTCATGTCATAATCCTTCAAGAGCTCTAACCACCTTCTTTGGCAAAGATTGAGATCTTTTTGGGAAAAGACATACTGAAGGCTTTTATGGTCTGTGAAGACATCTACATGAACTCCATAGAGATAATGCCTTTAAATCTTTAAGGCAAAAACTATCGCTGATAACTCAAGATCATGAGTAGGATAATTCTTCTCATGTGGCTTTAACTGTCTGGAGGCGTAGGCTATGACCTTACCATGCTGCATGAGGACACAACCTAAAACCACTCTAGATGCATAACAATAGACTACAAAACCGTCTGAACCATTTGGAATAGCTAGAACTGGAGTGGAGGTGAGTCGAGTCTTCAACTCTTGAAAGCTCTTCTTGCATAAATCTAACCACTGAAACTTAATCTTCTTCTGAGTCAATCTGGACATAGGAGATACAATAAAAGAAAACCCCTTGACAAACCATCTGTAATAGCCAGCCAAACCCAAGAAACTCCTAATATCTGATGGAGATACGGGTCTGGGCCAATTTCTTACTGCCTCAGTTTTCTGAGGATCTACTCTAATGCCATCACCGAAAATAATATGGCCAAGGAATACTACTGATCTTAGCCAAAATTTATACTTGCTGAACTTAGTGAATAATTGGTGATCCTTGAGAGTCTGAAGAACAATCCTGAGATGGTCTGCATGATCACGCTTTGTGCAAGAATAGACCAGAATATCATCTATGAAGACTATGACAAACATGTCCAAGTACTGCTTGAACACACGGTTCATCAAATCCATAAAAGCTATAGGGGCATTGGTAATACCAAATGACATGACTAAAAATTCAAAGTGACCATACCGAGTACGGAAAGCTGTCTTCGAAATATTACATTCTCTAACTCTGAGCTGATGATAGCCTGATCTGAGGTCTATCTTGGAGAAGTAACTGGCACCCTGAAGTTGGTCGAATAGATCATCAATCTTGGGAAGAGGATATCTATTCTTGATCGTGACTTTTTTGAGTTGACGGTAATCAATACACATCCTGAGAGAACCATCTTTCTTGCGTATGAATAATACTAGCGCACCCCATGGGGAAACACTGGGTCTGATGAATCCCTTATCTAAGAGATCCTTCAATTGATCTTTCAGTTCCTTAAGTTCTGCTGGTTTAATTTTGTATGGCAAAATAGAAATAGGTTGAGTATCTGGAAAAAGGTCTATGCCGAAGTCTATTTACCTTTCAGGAGGAATTTCTGGAAAATCTTTAGGAAAGACATCTGAGTATTCATTAACAACAGGGACTGTTTTAAGGCTGGGAGATTCAGAACTGGAATCTTTAACATGCACGAGATGATACACATACCCCTTAGAAATCATTTTCCTTGCCCGAAGGTAGGAAACAAGTTGACCCCTGAACGCTGAAATGCTACCTTTCCACTCTAGGACGGGCTCATTCGGGAACTGAAACTGAACTATCCTATTTCTGTAGTCGACTGTGGCATAGCAGGAATGAAGCCAATCCATGCTGAGAATGACATCAAAATCAGTCATCTCTAACTCCACTTAATCTGCTGACATGGATTTCTAAGATATCATAACCGGGCAGTTCCTGTATACCCATCGAGATATGATGGTTTTACCTACTGAGGTAGAGACTGAGAAGGGCTCTACTAGGACTTCGGGACTGATTTTGAAATCGCCTGCTATGTATAGAGTAACAAAAGACAAAGATGCACCTGGGTCTAGCAAAGTATAAACATAAACATGGAAAATCTGTAATGTACTAGTAACGATATCAGGAGAATTTTCCTGATCCTGCCGGGACTGGAGAGCATAGAGTCTGTTTGGGCGTTGCCCACTGGTAGCACTGGAAATGGCACCCTGCTGGTTCGGGTGACTGGACTAAGCTGTAGAATAATTTTGTTGACCCTGAAGACTTGACTGCAGACACTCCCTAATACTGTGGCCTGGCTTGCCACAACCAAAACAGACATCACTACCGGCTCTGCAAATGCCCTTGTGGTTCTTACCACAAGTATGACAAAGGGAATTCGTTCAGGCACTGCTAACACTGTCCTGAGATTTAGAGCCTAGCGCTTTGTCTCTATTGCCATCTCTGAACTTCGGCACTGGAGCGCTGGCAGAGGAAGAAGCTGGAGCGGCTGACTTAGAGCAAAAATGTGAACGGTTTCCTCCATCTGACTTGGGGTGAGCAAAGTTGAAATTAGCTGACCTTGCTCTCTTGTTCTGCCTCTCCCTAGTCTTAAAATTCTGCTCTTCTACTTGCTGGGCATGGATCATGAGTCTAGCTAAGGTCATATCACCGATCAGTATCGTAGACCTACACTCATTTACCACGCTATCGTTGACCCCTGACATGAACTTGCTCATCTTAGCTCTATTGTCTGCAACCACATGAGTAACATACCTGGCTAGCTGAGTAAATATGAGAGAATACTCCCTAACCGTCATATTCCCCTGCTTGAGGTTGATGAACTCAAGAACTTTGGCTTTCCTCAGCTCTTGGGGAAAGAATCTGTCTAAGAAGGCTGTGACAAATTTCTCCCACTCGATAGAGCCTGTATTATCTAACCTCTCAGACTTTCACTATTTGTACCAATCATAAGCAACATCCTGTAACTGGTAGGCGGCTAACTCAACACTCTCAATAGAAGTAACATCCATGATGTCAATGACCTTCTGGACTTGGTCAATGAACTCCTGAGGGTCCTCATCAGACTTAGACCCATGGAAAGATGGAGGGTTCATTTGGGTGAGGTCTCGAACCCTAGCTGCTTTGGGATTGGCCGAAATGACTGGTGGCCGTTCAGTCTGTGCAGCCATGGACTGAGCAAGTGTGGTAAATGTGGCTCTAAACTCCGCATGGGAAATATGTTCGCCCAAAGGATCTTCGGGCTGAAAAGTTGGTTGGTTTCTTCTCTTTGGGGCCATGGTCTGGAATAAGAGAAGAATGGATTAGACTGAGAGTTTAACTTGTGATTATGCACACTAGCATGACATGAATAATGAAGAAAAGGGACTGTTCCTAAAACATATTATAGCCTCCCACACATAAATGTGGCGCGCAACACACCCATGTACAAGACTCTACTAGATGCGGCTTTCAGACTTCCTAGGACTCTATTGAACCTTAGGCTCTGATACTAAGTTTGTAACACCCTGATTTGCTGAACCAAAATGCTACACGATGCTCATGACCCCGAAGGACCATAAGCTAACCCATGATTGATATTTGTACCTGTATACTGCAAATCATGATATAATAATGCGGAATACATAGAACTGTAAGGCCATAAGGTTCAGCTAAATACAATCATGAGGGTGAAAATACAAAAAAAACTCAATCTAAACGTAAATCTGAACATAAATCTGAAAGCCTCTAAACTATCTGAATAAGGAGTTGAAGGAACATGTCTCCAACTAACTCCGTAAAACTAAACTGAAGAAATAAATAAATAAATCAAATCATATTATCCTCAAATCAATGAGGACTCACTGTGTCTCTACGATTGGAATGCTACCGCTACTGCTAGGCTGGAGCTCGTGTCTCGGAACCTATGGTGTAACATGAAAAGAAAGCACCATAGCGCAAATGCGTCAGTACAACTGGAATATTGAGTATACAAGAAAGGTAGGCTGAACATAAACGGTTTCATGCATGAACAACACTGACTGACTATTATAAATGTGGGAGTGCAAACACACATATATAGAAACTGGGACCGTAAATACGTGATAGCATAACCTATAAGCTAATACATGGTTTATTGATAACTTTCAAGACTGATACTGAAACTGATAACATGGATGACTGTATCTGACAGTCTTGTATATACTGAAATCTGAAAAACGCCCTGAGTTCTTTTACTGAGACTGATACTGAAATTGTGGGAAGTAGTGTTTAACTGACACGCCCCATGTATGCCGTTATGGCTAAGCTGGGGTCCAATCTATGCCCCAACTGGAGGGGTGTCAATACTGTGCCATGGGTAAGGACAGCCTTTGAGTGACCCTTATCTGGCGGGTACTTAATAAGAATGGTGGGAACCCTAAACTGACGGGTTAAGCCACCTCATTAACCCTAATCTGATGGGTTAAGATGTCTCAACCTACGCTGGCTATGTAGTTCTGGAACACAAGGATGACTACTAAGAATCACACCCTAAACTGGCGGGTGAGTTCCCATCCTTGGGTTAACTCGGTGGTAACCTCTACTCCCATCTGGAGGGACTGGACATGAATAACTGACTGTGCATGACTTAATCTTACTGAATTCCATTAACTGGTGGAATGTTTCTGATATCTGACAACTGACTAAGATCATGAGGTTTTTCCTGAGTCACATGACTGACTGAAGTCTATAGAATCATAGCTTGAGTTTGGATATCATGAAACATGACATGGATCTAGGCACACAGCTATAGTTTTCGGGTACAAGTACCCCCAGGACTCGATGGAAGGAAACTAACACACATGACTGACTTGACCATAAGAGTAGAGTCCATAATTTATAATATCATAAGTAGGGATCTCATACTAAGCATGGTTATCAACAATGTATTGCATGGAAAGGATTTTATATCACATGGAGGTATTTGTACAATCTAAATATCATGTTTATTGCATAATCATATTGGCAACATATACCAATAGCATGGAAGTTCATGTGGATTGCATGGTTATCATACATCTTGTTCATAAGTAGGATTTGCAAGTAAACATAGCATAATCTCATAAGAATAGTTCATGAGTATTCCAACAACATTTAGAAAGCACATTATCAACATAGAAGTCATTGGAACGTAAGGGCATATCATGAATCCTGCACTTAGTCACAATTTAGCTATATTGCATGATTTCTAGTTTCTTAGGCATTTTATCAAACACCTTACATGCACATCTTAAGCATAGGTGAAATCATCAAATTATACATCATGAACAACCAAATTTACATGTTTCCAATTCATATGATATCATGAAATTCAAAAAAAAAAAACATATAAAGATTCCATCTTGGGAATCACCCAATATCAACAACATGATCATCAACACCCAAAAATATAGAAATCATACTTTATAATGAAAGAGGGTTTTTGAGCTTTATAGATGAAAGGAATCCATAAATCAACTCACGCATACCTTAGAAGGAAGATTCTTGATGATTGACGGAGGAATTTCCTTGAAATCGGATCTTCAAGCTTAGTTACGCAACCCTTTCTCTTTTAGTGCTCTTGGATGATGAGCTTTGAGATGATAATAGGATTGTAATATGTTTAGAAGCTATATATTTTGTAGGGTTAAGTTTAGGGACGTGTAAGAAGTGTTAAAAGACTTAATTACCCTTAAAATAACTCAAAACGGAGTATTTTTGGCACCTGGAATTGACTTAGGTGGCGCCCAAGTGATTGCCTAAGCTAGGTTAGGTGGCGCCTAACCAATCTCCTATGCGTGGGTTGGGCGGCGCCTAACCAATCGCCTATGCTTACTGTCTCCCACGAAAATGGGCATAACTTTTCTCTCGGGTATTGGATTAAGGCAAAATTGGTATCGTTGGAAAGCTAATTTGATTCTCTACAATTTGGTCGGTCTAAATCAGCCAAAACACCACATTAACATCGAGTTATACTCGTTCAAAGATGACCCTTAAAAAATCAAACACTAATACTCGATGGATTCAAAAACTCTTAGCTTGTATTACCTTAAGTGACTCATATGAACATGCTTAATGCATCATAAGCTATCCTATCACTAGGATATTCATTGTAAGTCATGTACTAAAGTATGAATCATAGGATAGGAGATTTCATACGTAGGAATACTTATTCACTTCCTAGCTTAGAAACATATGGGCTATTACACAAAAAGACCCCTTGTTCATACCCTCACAAATTACCACATATCGAGATAGTTTAAACCAAGATAAAAAATCTTATAACCATATAGCCCGAGGATATATAGAAAATATCTACAAAGTACAAACTTTTCTAAACCTTAACCCTAGAGCTACAAATATCCAAGAACCAAACACAAACTATATAACCCAAAAATTGCAAGGTTACAACAAGCTAATCGCACTACCCAAAACCAACCCAAGCTTAGTAAAAACTTATTTCAACTATGGATTATTAAATACCGTATATACCCAAGATGGAGAACAACTAACAGCTATAGAAGAATTACATAAAGTATTCACCACCTATAAGAGAGTAACCAAAGAAAATCTATTTTATATAAAGTTTTAGACTGCACCAGCAGAGATATTATACGACGAGATCAAACCAGTTATACAAATTGTAAAAATAGGATTAACCAGAGATATGATTATACCGGAAGATATTGTGCAGCAGCTAGAGATACCCAAAATCGAGATACCTAATTTTTGTGCAATTAAATGACTTATTGGAATAGCTATAATTATTCAAGAATTAGCAAATAATTATATCAATGGAAACCCAATATGGAGCTATTATTCAAGAAATTATCAAATGATTTATTCAAATTCAAGAGAACTACAAAAAACCGATATGAAAGATGTTAGGCAATGGATAATGACGTTACTTAACCCAGAAAAATAATCTACTGCAAGAGCAATAGGAAGGGATTTATTTCAGATGGATTATTAACAAGATATTGCAAGATAATTGGACACAAATATCCAGACCATCAATGTTTGAGATGTAATGAAGAAGATAATATTATCTCGGAAGTCCGGCTAGAATAAAAAATCAACCAAGAAGATAAGGACTCCAGCTAGAAGATAAAAATCAATGGACCAATAATGGATGAGAAAGAAGACAAAATAGTAAAAGTTATGAAAGAAAATGACATGTGAATAATTTCCTTGACTTTAGATACGTAAGTTATTATAGCATTTACTAGTTTTTGATAACTTTTTGACTTTTCTATGGCAAAGTACCATTATTGTATAACTTTAGTTTTTATTAATTTTGTCTTTTTGTAGAATAGTCTTAAGATTTTTTGTAAAGTCTTTTGCAATTAAGACAAGTGTAAAGTAGAAAATAGTTTACATGTAAAAGGTGTAAATTAGGAATAGTAGTAGGAAAAGTTTCTTTTTCTGTTATAAATATGTAAGCCATTCGGCAAGATAAAGGCAAGACTTTCATGTGTTGAAAGCAAGCCTCCTCCTTTGTAAACAAACTTTTGAATTTTTAAAAAGTAGATATATTTCCAAGGAAAAGCTATGGATAAACAAAGCCCAGAATTATCAAACCTACCAGAACATGTATATTTATTTATGATTATAAATAGCTAAATTCATAAATTCCTAACAATCATGATATGATAAAATAAGTTCCTGTTAGTTACCTTGTAGTAGAATTATTTGAAAAATAGCATGTTAAGAAGTTTATTAGCAAAGTGGAAAAGAAGAAAAATCCCTCCGAACTATGCCATCCTAAAGGTGAAACCGGTGAGGCAAGAAAGCCGTGGTGGGGAGTAGCCAGAGTAGAGGTGCTGTTTAAGTGAAAAATATCCAGATTACCATGCTAATAGTGACCGAAGAACATGTTATTTAAGAATAATCTAGTATATAGTAATCTAAAATGATCATATTTTGTTATGTGTATGATTGAAGGGAATATTTTGAAAATAACATCATCTAAAAAAGCATGACTACTTATTTATCTGATGGAATGATAGATAAATTTAAAATACTTGTTTTGTATGTACTTAAAGATATAGAAATAGTAGATATAAGAAAAATTATATACGAAGAGGTATTTTATTTTAATGAAGATTTATTAAGTTCTATAGAAAACTTACACCTATATAATGAAAGCTACTGCTCATATTTAGATAGTTGTTA